>NC_061780.1:27655343-27690343 GCF_022458985.1 Mugil cephalus | reverse complement strand
ACTTCCTCTCTGAACGTTTCAGGTGTGAAATAACGCAGCAAACAGAGTCAGGTTAGATCAGTGCTCCAGACCCGGGCGTCGCCGCTGGTTCAGGTTTTTAGTTTTCTGTTCTAGATAGATACTTGTAGAAATTTCGGGGACTCGTTCGAACGTGTTGGGTTGAACCTCCAGATACAAAAAAGCTGGTGAACGTCGCCACAGCTCCAGACTCTATAGACTGGTTTCTGGACTGGTTTCACACTGGTTTAGACTTGTTTCTGGACTGGTTTCACACCGGTTTAGACTCGTTTCTGGACTGGTTTTACTCTGGTTTTAGACTAGTTTCTGGACTGGTTTTAGACTAGTTTTCGGACTAGTTTTAGACTAGTTTAGACTAGTTTCCAGACTGGTTTTAGACTAGTTTAGACTAGTTTCTGGACTGGTTTTAGACTAGTTTCCAGACTGGTTTTAGACTAGTTTAGACTGGTTCTACCCTGGTTGTGTTGTGTGGATCTACTGAGAACGTTCCCAGAAGGTTGTGGATTTAAAGAACGTGAGAACAGAGAAGGGAAAGGAAGTTGAGGAGGACGTTATGGATCCTAGTCCAGACTCCTGGTCCTGGTTGTCGGTTTCAGGCTTTTTCTCTGCGTCCTGACTGTTTAAACCGGTTTCTGCTGATGTCGACTGTGAAACGTGACTCAGAGTGAACCGACGCTCGGTGGTGAACTCTGGGTTTTCCAGTGTGTATTTAAAGAACGTTGGTTTCCACTGTTTCACATTCGCCGTTAGAAAAAGGAAGTGACTGATGAAATGTGCTGTTTCAGCTCCTTCCTCCATCCAGTCCACGCTCACGCTCAGAAGATCAGACCTGACAAAGAACCAGAAAGAAAAGGACATTAGTTCTGGACTGGTTTTAAACGTCTGCTAACACAGTTCAGTCAGAGCGATAACGTAGACGTGCTGCAGTGTTTACACCCAGATGCTAACACTCTGAGCTAACAGATTTAATTCAGTTTCATTTGACCAAACTGTCTCCGGACTAAAGCTGCCAGATCTTTAAAGTCATCGTACGTTATCACTCATAGCTCGGACTGAAGGGACCAGGTTTCTGAACATTTCTGTCGTCTGACATTTGTTTTCTCACCTCCTACACGGAGGAAACAGGAAACAGGAAACAGGTCCACTTCCTGTTTGTCAGGTGACCTCTGACCTTTGACAGTTCGTCCCCTGTCGAGTCTGAACTTCTGCTGACGGAGTCAAAAACTCAGACGCTTCTTCCTGAAAGCATCAGATTCAGTTTCTCGAGTCAAACCTTTGAATCTGGTCTGTCCTCGGGTTCTGGTCTGAGACAGGTTGGAACCCTGGAAGGAAAACCTTGAATTTAAATGATCTGATGTTTATATATTTTAGTGTTTTAGTCCCGCCCACTATTTACAGTTGTGTTTGTTTGTGTGCAGAGACTAATAAAAGAGACGGTCTAAAGGGGTCAGATGGTCTAAAGGGGGTCTGATGGTCTAAAGGGGTCAGACGGTCTAAAGGGGTCAGATGGTCTAAAGGGTCTAAAGGGGTCTGATGGTCTAAAGGGGGTCTGATGGTCTAAAGGGGTCTAAAGGGGGTCAGATGGTCTAAAGGGGTCAGATGGTCTAAAGGGGTCTGATGGTCTAAAGGGGGTCCGATGGTCTAAAGGGTCTAAAGGGGTCTGATGGTCTAAAGGGGTCTAAAGGGGGTCAGATGGTCTAAAGGGGTCAGATGGTCTAAAGGGGTCTGATGGTCTAAAGGGGGTCCGATGGTCTAAAGGGTCTAAAGGGGGTCAGATGGTCTAAAGGGGTCAGATGGTCTAAAGGGGTCTGATGGTCTAAAGGGGGTCTGATGGTCTAAAGGGTCTAAAGGGGGTCTGATGGTCTAAAGGGGTCTGATGGTCTAAAGGGGGTCTGATGGTCTAAAGGGTCTAAAGGGGTCTGATGGTCTAAAGGGGGTCTGATGGTCTAAAGGGGTCTAAAGGGGGTCAGATGGTCTAAAGGGGTCAGATGGTCTAAAGGGGTCTGATGGTCTAAAGGGGGTCCGATGGTCTAAAGGGTCTAAAGGGGTCTGATGGTCTAAAGGGGTCTAAAGGGGGTCAGATGGTCTAAAGGGGTCAGATGGTCTAAAGGGGTCTGATGGTCTAAAGGGGGTCCGATGGTCTAAAGGGTTCTAAAGGGGGTCTGATGGTCTAAAGGGTCTAAAGGTCGAGGTCTAAAGGGGTCGATGGTCTAAAGGGTGTGGTCTAAAGGGGTCTGATGGTCTAAAGGGGTCATGATGGTCTAAAGGGGTCCGATGGTCTAAAGGGGGTCTGATGGTCTAAAGGGTCTAAAGGGGTCTGATGGTCTAAAGGGGTCTGATGGTCTAAAGGGTCTAAAGGGGTCTGATGGTCTAAAGGGGGTCTGATGGTCTAAAGGGTCTAAAGGGGTCTGATGGTCTAAAGGGGGTCTGATGGTCTAAAGGGTCTAAAGGGGTCTGATGGTCTAAAGGGGTCTGATGGTCTAAAGGGGTCTGATGGTCTAAAGGGGGTCTGATGGTCTAAAGGGTCTAAAGGGGTCTGATGGTCTAAAGGGGTCTGATGGTCTAAAGGGTCTAAAGGGGTCTGATGGTCTAAAGGGGGTCTGATGGTCTAAAGGGTCTAAAGGGGTCTGATGGTCTAAAGGGGTCTGATGGTCTAAGGGCTAAAGGGGTCTGATGGTCTAAAGGGTCTTAAAGGGTGATGGTCTAAAGGGTTGATGTCTAAGGGTCTAAAAGGGTCTGATGGTCTAGGGTAAAGGGGGAGGAAAGGGGTGATGGAAAGGGGAGGGATGTGAGAGGCTGAGGGAGGAAGGAAGGAGAGAGGAAGGAGGGAGGGAAGAAGGAGGGAGGAAGGAAGGGAAGGAGGGAAGGAAGGAGGGAGGAAGGAGGGAAGGAAGGAAGGAGGGAGGGAGGGAGGAGGGAAGGGAAGGAGGGAGGGAAGAAGGAGGGAGGAAGGAAGGGAAGGAGGGAAGGGAAGAAGGAGGGAAGGAGGGGAGGAAGGGAAGGAGGGAAGGGAAGGAGGGAGGGAAGAAGGAGGGAGGAAGGAAGGGAAGGAGGGAAGGGAAGAAGGAGGGAAGGAAGGAGGGAGGAAGGAGGGAGGAAGCTCTGTGGTCTTGATGTAGATGAAGTGAATCCAAAGGTCAGATTTAATGCAGCGTTTCCATGGATACGAGTGAATAACCCAGACTGTCTCTGTCCCTCTGTGTCTCTGTCTCTCTGTCCCTCTGTGTCTCTATGTCCCTCTGTCTCTCTGTGTCTCTGTCCCTCTGTCTCTCTGTCCCTCTGTCTCTCTGTGTCTCTGTCTCTCTGTGTCTCTGTCCCTCTGTGTCTCTGTCCCTCTGTCTCTCTGTCCCTCTGTCTCTCTGTGTCTCTGTCTCTATGTGTCTCTGTCTCTCTGTGTCTATGTCTCTCTGTCTCTCTGTGTCTCTGTCTCTCTGTGTCTCTCTGTCCCTCTGTGTCTCTGTGTCTATGTCTCTCTGTCTCTATGTCTCTCTGTCTCTGTCTCTCTGTGTCTCTGTCTCTCTGTGTCTCTCTGTGTCTCTGTGTCTCTGTCTCTATGTGTCTCTGTCCCTCTGTGTCTCTATGTCTCTCTGTGTCTCTCTGTGTCTCTGTGTCTCTGTCTCTACTGTCTCTATGTGTCTCTGTCCCTCTGTGTCTCTATGTCTCTCTGTGTCTCTGTGTCTCTGTCTCTATGTGTCTCTGTCCCTCTGTGTCTCTCTGTGTCTCTGTCCCTCTGTGTCTCTATGTGTCTCTGTCCCTCTGTGTCTCTCTGTCTCTATGTCTCTCTGTGTCTCTGTCTCTCTGTGTCTCTGTCCCTCTATGTGTCTCTGTCCCTCTGTGTCTCTGTCCCTCTGTGTCTCTCTTTCTCTGTCCCTGCAGTGGAGGACAGACAGGAGGCATGACAGAGGAGAAATGTCCCCAGCTGGTGGACTACTTTGTGGTGGCGGGTCTGGACCCTGGAGGGTCCTGGAAGCCCCTGGACGAGGACGGAAAGGCCTCGTCCTCGTCCTCGTCCTCCTCCACGTCGTCGTCCTCGTCCTACTCGTCCTCGTCGGGCCGGGCGTCCGACCCGGTCTCGGACCTGGTGGTGATCGCCCGGGGACTCGGGGAGGACGTCCCTGAAGGCTTCACCTGCATCGAGAAGACGCTGGGGGGACACTCGGCCGAGCTGAGCGCCGGCCTCATCAACAACCCTCACCTGTACCTGTGCTACCGGCGGGGGAGGGACAAGCCCCCCATCCTGGACCTGGGGTGAGACCCTGACCTGGCCTCTGGTTCTGGCCCCTGGTTCTGGTTCTGTTCTGGTTCTGGTTCTGGTTCTAGCGGGTTCCTCTCTGTGCAGGGTCCTGTATGAGGGGAAGGACCAGCTGAAGCAGGGCTGGTTCGTCATTGAGACGACGCCCTACAGCCGCTCCGCCAGCCTGAGTTCTGGGGGGGGGCCCGCGGCCCACCGGGTCTTCCTCACCTACCGCCGGGCCCTGGACTCCCAGGGGCTGCACGGCCTGGGGGTCACCGACATCGCCCTGCTCCTCCCCAGCAAAGGGGAGGTGGCCCCGCACACCTTCAGCCGGGTCGACAAGAACCTCAACACCGGCATGGTGAGTACCACGACCCGGGGGGGGCGGCCCAGACCTGGTCTGAGACCGGACCCAGGGGGGGCGGCCCAGACCTGGTCTGGAGACCAGAGACCAGAGACCAGAGACCAGATAACCCCGGAGTAACAGGGTCCACATCAGGACTCAGGGTCACTTCATAGACACGTTAGCGGCGTTAGCGGTGTTAGCAGTGTTAGCAGTGTTAGCGGTGTTAGCGGCGTTAGCGGTGTTAAAATTAGCACGTTAATGTTTATTTCTGCTTTTTTTTGTCATAAATCTATGAATCCTCTTCAGGATTAATCACAAATAACAAACCTTTGGTTCACGTCTGTGTTTGAAGCCTGAACACGTGTTAATATCTGAGATGACGTTTAAATATTTTCAATAATCAAAATGTAAAGTGTATTTTTCTTGGGGGTTATTGGAGCCTTGGACGTGATTAGCAGCAACACTGACTTGTCCTCTGTGTCCTCGTGTCTCTCTGTGTGTCTCTGTGTCCTCGTGTCTCCAGTGGGGTCCAGCTCTGTTCATATGCTACAAGAGAGCTGTGGCTAAAGCTAACGCCTTGGTCTACGAAGCCAGTGAGTATGATCAGGATGTGTTTAGCTGACAGGGACAGGGACGTCCATCCAGGGACTAGCTGGCTAGCTGGCTAACAGAAGCTAGCTGGCTAGCAGGCTAGCTGGCTAACTGGCGGCTGCTGTTCCCTGCAGGCCTGATCAGCCGGTACCCTGAGGAGGACCTGGAGGCGTTTCCTCTGCCGGAGTCGGTGCCGGTCTTCTGTCTGCCCATGGGCGTCACCGTGGAGAGCTGGCCTCTGAACACCAAGTACCAGCTGCCCGTCTTCTCCACCTTCGTCCTCACGTCCGCCTCCGGGGACAAGGTGGGCGGAGACACACCACCACACCTGTCTAATCCAGAAACAGAAATAATTCATGTAGAAATGTCTGGAGCTAACCAGCTAGCCTCAGCTAACGGTTCTCAGTCCTTCAGAGTCTGTGTCAGCTATGAACCACATGGAGACGGGACTCATAGAGTCTGGACCTTTAGTCGGAGTAATTCTGTGATAGAAAGTAGGTAGAACACACTTCAGTAGTTCACCAGGAACCATGTGTGGTAACGTGGTTCCTGGTTCCTCTCACTGAGGTTTAGTGTGCAGTGCGTTTCATGGCCAATCAGAGAAGACCAGGAAAACATTGAGCAGGTCTAATCAGGGTCTTAGATGTCGGTACAAGGCTCCCTCTCTGACTGGGTTTATTAGACCATGAGGACAAGGCCCTCTGCCGACCTGGTTTATCAGGACCCATGAAGCTGACGTTCTCCTCCTGCAGGTCTACGGAGCCGCCATCCAGTTCTACGAGTCGTTCTCCCGGGAGCTGCTGTCGGAGCGTCAGAGCGTTCGTCTCGGGCTCCTGAGCGTCGTCGACCGGCGGCCGATCTCCAACCGCAGCCTCCAGGTGAAGAAGAGCATCTGTGTCCTGTCCCACTGGCCGTTCTTCACCGTCTTCCAGAAGTTCCTCACCTTCATCTACAGATACTCCATCTCTGGGCCCCATGTGCTGCCCCTGGAGAAGTAGGTCTGACGCAGTTAATTAATACCCCCCCACACTGACACTGACACTGAAGCTTCTGCTTCCTCTCTGCAGACACATCTCCAGCTTCATGCACAACGTCCCCTTCCCCTCCCCCCAGAGACCCAGGATCCTGGTCCAGGTACAGACCGGCTCAAACCCACACCGTCATGTGACACTGAGGGGGGAGGGAGGGAGGGGGGGAGGAGGGGGGAAGGATGGGAGGGAGGAGGAAAGAAGATGGGAGGAGGAGGGAGAGGGAGGGAGGAGGAGGAGAGAAGGAGGGAGGGAGGAGGAGGAGGAAGGATGAAGGAGGAGAAAGGGAGGGAGGGGGAGGAGGAAGGAAGAGGAAGGAGGGAAAGGGAGGGGAGGAAGGAAGGGAGGAGGAGGAAGGGAGGAGGAAGAGGAGGAGAGGGAGGGAGGAGAGGAGGAGGAGGAGGAAGGAAGGAAAGAAGGAAGAAAGGGAGGGAGGGAGGGAGGAAAGAAGGAAGGAAGGGAGGGAGGGAGGATGGAAGGGAAGGATGGAAGGGAGGGAGGGAGGAAAGGTGGAAGGGAGGGAGGATGGAAGGGAGGGAGGGAGGGGTGAGGAAGGGGGGAGGGGTGAGGGAGGGGGGGTGGGGGGTGAGACCAGACCACTGAGGACGCGAGAGGTTTTTCACTGTAACCTGTAACCGTTGGTTCTTGTGTGACTCCCTCGTCCTCCTGCAGGTGGCGCTGTGGCAGAATGAACTGGGTAACTGTGTAACTATGATCACGTCCTCTGATTTAATGTGTTTCTCTGACCTCCTCCTGTGGCGCCTCCTCCTGTGGCGCCTCCTCCTGTGGCGCCTCCTGCTGCTGATTTATATTCATGACGTAACCTCAGTCCTTTAGTCTCTGTAACGTTTAATCCGTTTTTCTTGTTTCTTTAAACTCGAGTGTCAGAGTCTTTTACGCTTTGATAAAATCAAAATGTAACTTTATTTATGCAGGTTAGAACGTATAAAATAATAAATAAAATAAATATTTAGCATTAAACAGAGCAGCAGATTTTTATTAGGCTTGTTTTTGTAAAACCTAAATAATGCAAATAAATGTTAAATGTAACGGTTCAGGTTTATTTAAAGTTGTTTAACGTATTAAATGTAAAACTGGCGGCGGCTGCAGGAAGAGGTTCAGAGAAATCAGTGTGATTTCATAGCTTCAGATGTTTGAATTCATCCAGAACCTTTGGAAATCGTGGTGATTGAGTTTGGTTCTGATGTTTTACAGACGCTTTGGTTCTAATTAATCAAACAATATAATCCACTTGGATTTAATTCACCAGCTCATTGCTGTTTAGTTCTTGTTAATGTCTCCATGTGATTTTCACACTTTAAATTCATCCTGACATCGGACCCTGTGGGGACCGGTTCTGGCCCCGTGGCCGTATGTTGATCACCCCGGGATATAAATCATAACTGATGGTGGAGGGTAGATAATTAAACCTGAAACAATCAGATTATAAGATTTCTTCTTCTTCTTCTATGTTTCATCAGCTTTCTCCGTACGACAACCTCCTGCTCTGCCAGCCGGTTTCCTCCCCACTGCCCCTCAGGTCAGTCCACAGCGTTTCCTTCTAAACGCAGCATTACCCACAATCCTCTCTGCTCCACTCTGCCACGCTGGGCGCCGTTACAAACGGGAGCTAACCAGTTAGCTTCTGCTAACGGAGAAAACAAAACTCCGACATCATGTCAGAGTTTCTTCTTCTGTCTCAGTATTTCAGTAGCCTTGGTGGCTGTTAGCTTAGCATTGATATGTAGCGTTGGTGGCTGTTAGCTTAGCATTGATATGTAGCGTTGGTGGCTGGTAGCTTAGCATTGCTATGTAGCATGTAGCCTTGGTGGCTGTTAGCTTAGCATTGCTATGTAGCATGTAGCCTTGGTGGCTGGTAGCTTAGCATTGCTATGTAGCATGTAGCCTTGGTGGCTGGTAGCTTAGCATTGCTATGTAGCATGTAGCCTTGTTAGCTTAGCATTGCTATGTAGCATGTAGCCTTGGTGGCTGGTAGCTTAGCATTGCTATGTAGCATGTAGCCTTGGTGGCTGTTAGCTTAGCATCGCTATGTAGCATGTAGCCTTGGTGGCTGGGGTCCTGGGGAGTTCCATGTGTAAATCTCCATCTTCTCCTGGATCATATAATGAGCTCAGGGTTCATGTAGACCAGGGTCCACGTAGACCAGGGTCCATGTAGACCAGGGTCCACGTAGACCAGTTTTAACTCTTCCTTGTGTGTCTGTAGTGGGGCGAGTTTCCTGAAGCTGCTCCAGAACCTGGGTCCAGAAAACTGCTGCACTCTGCTCTTCTTCGTCCTCACCGAACACAAACTGCTGCTGCACTCGCTCAGACCGGACGTCCTGACCTCCGTCAGCGAGGCGCTGGTCTCCGTACGGACTCCTCCTCCTGCTCCTTCTCCTCTGTCTCCTCCTCTGTCTCCTCCTCTGTCTCCTCCTCCTCCTCCTCTGTCTCCTCCTCCTCCTCCTCTGTCTCCTCCTCTGTCTCCTCCTCCTCCTCCTCTGTCTCCTCCTCCTGCTCCTCCTCCTCCTCCTCTGTCTCCTCCTCCTCTGTCGCCTCCTCCTCCTGCTCCTCCTCTGTCTCCTCCTCCTCTGTCTCCTCCTCCTCCTCCTCCTGCTCCTCCTCCTCTGTCTCCTCCTCCTCTGTCTCCTCCTCTGTCTCCTCCTCCTCTGTCTCCTCCTCTGTCTCCTCTGTCTCCTCCTCTGTCTCCTCCTCCTCTGTCTCCTCCTCCTCCTCCTGCTCCTCCTCCTCCTCCTCTGTCTCCTCCTCCTCTGTCTCCTCCTCTGTCTCCTCCTCCTCCTCCTCTGTCTCCTCCTCCTCTGTCGCCTCCTCCTCCTGCTCCTCCTCTGTCTCCTCCTCCTCTGTCTCCTCCTCCTCTGTCTCCTCCTCCTCCTCTGTCTCCTCCTCTGTCTCCTCCTCCTGCTCCTCTAACAGATGTGTCTCCTCTGTCCTCAGATGAGTTTCCCTCTGCGTTGGACATGTCCCTACATCCCTCTGTGTCCACTGCAGATGGCGGACGTCCTCCTGGCTCCGATGCCGTTCATCGTGGGCGTCCACTCCAGCTACTTCGACCTGTACGACCCCCCCAACGACGTGGTCTGTGTGGACGTGGACACTAACACCATCTTCCAGTGAGTCCCACTCTCCTCCTCCTCCTCCTCCTCCTCCTCCTCCTCCTCCTCCTGCTCTGAGTTCTGACCTTTGACCCTGGTCCTCTGGTCCCTCAGGCTGGAGGAGAGGAAGCCGTTGTCATGGCGATCGTTACCCAGGAAACAGGGCAAGGCTCTGTTCAACAGTCTGAGCCAGTTACACCAGACGCTGGAGAAGAGTGAGTGCTGCCTTTCACCCGATTCACATCCTGAGCCTGAATGACGCCGCGCTAACACCGCTGCAGTTTGTACTCCCGGCCAGGAGGAGGCGACGCTGGAGTTCCTGCTGACGGACTACGACCAGATCTACCGGCGCCAGAAGCAGCTGGAGCTGGAGATCCAGGAGGCCTTCCTTCGCTTCATGAGCAGCCTGCTGAGAGGATACAGGAGCTTCCTGCTGCCCATCACCCAGGCTCCGTCCGACACCACCACGGACTGCAGCTCCCTGTTCAACCTGCAGGGTGCGCCACTCCCACTGTTACATACAGTATATATACACAGAAGTGAAGGCTCGTATGTTGTATAAATGTGTCTCCTCCTCCAGGTTTCCTGAAGTCTCGTGATCGCTCTCAGCAGAAGTTCTTCGTCCAGCTGACCAGGACTCAGATGTTCACTCAGTTCATAGAGGAGTGCTCCTTCGTCAGCGACCGTCACGCCTGCCTCGAGTTCTTCGACGAGTGCGTCCAGAAGGTGGGTGCCCGTCTCCACGGTAACAGTTACCGCGGCGATGGAGGAGGTGGTGACTCAGGTGTGTTTTGTCTCAGACGGAGGTGGAGAAGGCGGAGGAGGAGGTGCGTCTCATCGACCTGGATGAGACTCACGGTGGAGAACACACCGTCTTCATCATGCCCCCAGAGGAGCCGCAGGAGGCGGACGGCTCCGAGAGCCCCGCCCTTTACAGGTAGGCCCCGCCCTCTGCAGACAGAGCCCCGCCCTCTACAGACAGAGCCCCGCCCTGTGTAGACAGAGCCCGCCCTCTACAGACAGAGCCCCGCCCTGTGTAGACAGAGCCCTGCCCTCTGCAGACAGAGACCCACCCTCTACATGTAAGCCCCGCCCTCTGCAGACAGAGACCCACCCTCTGCAGACAGAGCCCCGCCCTCTGCAGGTAAGCCCCGCCCTCTACTGGTAAATTAAGCTAATTAACAAAGCTCCTCCACTCGGCTCAGGTACGAGACCTTCCCCACCCTCAGACCAGACCTCTTCGACCGGCCCCAGGACCAGCTCCGCCTCCCATCCAAGGGCAGCGCCCCCAGTAGCCCCGCCCCCCGCCGCACAAAGCAGGTGAGTCCAGGTGAGACCGGTGATCTGTGGTCACATGACTCTAAAGTCCAGAGTCTAGTGGTCCCAGAGTCTGACTCTGTTTCACCTTGGTCCTGGTTCGGTTTCATTCTTTCAGATCAACTTTACAAACTGTGTGAACACGTTGGAGCTAAAACCAGACTAGAACCATCAGATCCAGGAGGAACAAGTTAGAATGTAAATCTAACTTGGACATTTCCAGGTTTCTCCCTCTTTAAAGGAGTTTTTCCTTCGGGCTCTGGAGGTTTCAGGCCGGTTGTGTTGTTATTGATGCTATAAATAAAGTTGAATTGAATGTTTTGGTGGAATGGATCAGTCCTGTTGTTGCACTAATCATTTTTATTTTTAACTACAATCACAGTTTTCTGAAAATGAAAAATCGGTGAAGTTCTGTTAGATGATGACGGCTGTTCTCTGACCCTCAGGAGATCAAACTGGCCCAGAAGAAAGCCCAGAAGTACTCGGCTGAGTCGGACATGTGGTCCAAGTGTCTCCTGGGACACTGCTACGGCCTGTGGTTCATCTACCTGCCCACCTTCGTCCGGGCCGAGAGCGCCAAGGTCCGCGCTCTGCACACGGCCTACGACGTCCTCAAGCACATGGAGAACCGCAAAGTGGTGCTACCAGACGAGGTGAGACGGACGGGACGGGACGGGACGGCGTCCTCTGAGGGGACGTCCCTCTGAGGGGACGTCCTCTGAGGGGACGTCCTCTGAAGGGACGTCCTCTGATGGGACGTCCTCTGAGCTGTGTCGGTGTGTTCCAGGTGTGCTACCGGATCCTGATGCAGCTGTGTGGGCAGTACGGTCAGCCCGTCCTCGCCGTCAGAGTCCTGCTGGAGATGAAGAAAGCTGGAATCACTCCCAACACCATCACCTACGGATACTACAACAAGGTCTCACAGGATCTCTGAGAAATGATCAATGAGAAATGATAAAATAATAAATGATGAATGATAAATAATAAATAATAAATGATAAATAATAAATGATAAATGATAAAATAATAAATGATAAATAATAAATGATAAATGATAAAATAATAAATGATAAATAATAAATAATAAATGATAAATAATAAATAATAAATGATAAATAATAAATGATAAAATAATAAATGATAAAATAATAAATGATAAATAATAAATGATAAATAATAAATAATAAATGATAAATAATACATAATAAATGATAAATAATACATAATAAATGATAAATAATAAATGATAAATGATAAATAATAAATGATAAATAATAAATGATAAATAATAAATGATAAATAATAAATGATAAATGATAAATAATAAATGATAAAATAATAAATGATGAATGATAAATAATAAATAATCTCTGATAAATGATAAATAATAAATAATCTCTGATAAATGATAAATGATAAATAATCTCTGATAGATGATAAATAATAAATGATAAATAATAAATGATAAATAATAAATAATCTCTGATAGATGATAAATGATAAATGATAAATAATAAATAATCTCTGATAGATGATAAATAATAAATGATAAATGATAAATGATAAATAATAAATAATCTCTGATAAATGATAAATAATAAATGATAAATGATAAATGATAAATAATAAATAATCTCTGATAAATGATAAATAATAATGATAAATGATAAAATAATAAATGATAAATAATAAATGATCTGATAAATAATCTCTGATAAATAATAAATAATAAATGATAAATGATAAATAATAAATAATAAATGATAAATGATCTCTGATAAATGATAAATGATAAATGATAAATGATAAATAATAAATGATAAATAATCTCTGATAAATGATAAATAATAAATGATAAATAATCTCTGATAAATGATAAATAATAAATGATAAATAAAATGATAAATGATAAATGATAAATAATAAATAATAAATGATAAATGATCTCTCCTGTCGTCAGGCTGTCCTGGAGAGTAAGTGGCCGTCGACCAATCAGGGCGGGCGTCTGCGCTGGGCCAAGCTGAGGAACGTCCTATTGGCCGTGGCCCAGTTCCGACGGCCAATCAGACGGAGGCAGAAGAGCGGCTCTGTGGGATCACGAGGAGGTCAGGGGGGAGGGGCGAGGGGGCGGAGCTGACGCCGCTCTACTTCCTGGTTCCTGGTTCCTGGT
This sequence comes from Mugil cephalus, assembly GCF_022458985.1. Taxonomy (NCBI): domain Eukaryota; kingdom Metazoa; phylum Chordata; class Actinopteri; order Mugiliformes; family Mugilidae; genus Mugil; species Mugil cephalus. The sequence continues at coordinate 27,677,527 of NC_061780.1, read as the reverse complement.
GGTAACGTTTGTGTTTCTCTGACAGAAGCAGTGATGGATCCAGAGCACAGGCCCCGCCCACACTCCTCTCTGATTCGCCAGGCCAGCTGGAGCGGTTTGAGTGACAGCTCCAGCCACGAGTCTCTGATGGGTCTGATGAAGAGCAACAGTCTGGACGGCATCAGGGCGCCTAGCAACCGTGAGCCCGCCTTCATCCTCCTCCTCCTCCTCCTTCTTCCTCTCCTCCTCCTGCTCCTCCTCCTCCTCCTCCTCGTTATCCTCCTGCTCCTCCTCCTCCTCCTCCTCGTTATCCTCCTCTCGTTATCCTCGTATCCTCCCCCTCCTTTCCTGTCTCCTCTCCTCCTCCTGCTCCTCCTCTGCTCCTCCTCTCCTCTCCTTCTCTCCTCCTCTCTCCCTGCTCCTCTCCTCTCGTTATCTACTCTCTTTCCTCTCCTCCTCCTCTTCCTCGTTATCCTCCTGCTCCTCCTCCTCCTCCTCCTCCTCGTTATCCTCCTCCTCCTCCTCCTCCTCCTCCTCCTCCTCCTCCTCCTCGTTATCCTCTCCTCCTCCTGCTCCTCCTCCTCCTCCTCCTCGTTATCCTCCTCCTTCTCTCCTCCTCCTCTCCTCCTCCTCCTCCTCTCCTCTCCTCCTCTCCTCTCCTGCTCCTCCTCCTCCTCCTCCTCGTTATCCTCCTCCTCCTGCTCCTCCTCCTCCTCCTCCTCGTTATCCTACTCCTGCTCCTCCTCCTCCTCCTGCTCCTCCTCCTCCTCACTGGTCTCCTCCTGTCTTGTCCACCAGAGGTCAGAATGTCTCAGAGGACCGTCCTTCATGGCGCTGAGACCAACGGTTGCGGAGACGTTGTGTCCCGTAAACCTCCGCTGGGACCCAGAGACACGTCCACTCCTCCTCCTCCTGCTGCGCCTCCTGGTGGAGTCCTGGTGCGTCGCAGTCAGGTCTGCCTCTCCAACTTCTACAAGGAGTGTTCAGAGACGGAGTCGGACTGTAGCTGCCATCCTACGGAGAGGGACGGCAGGTCTGTCCTCATGTCCTTATGTCCTCATCTCCTCTGTGTCCTCTATGTCCTCTACGTCCTCATGTCCTCATGTCCTCTGTGTCCTCATCTCCTCTGTGTCCTCATGTCCTTCCTCTGTGTCCTCATCTCCTCTGTGTCCTCATGTCCTCTGTGTCCTCATGTCCTTCCTCTTTGTCCTCATCTCCTCTATGTCCTCATGTCCTCATTTCCTCTACGTCCTCATCTCCTCTGTGTCCTCTATGTCCTCTACGTCCTCATGTCCTCATCTCCTCTGTGTCCTCATGTCCTCATCTCCTTTATGTCCTCATGTCCTCATGTCCTCACCCTGTTTGTCTCCAGACCCGTGGGAACCAGAGACTCCTCTGTGAGGAACAAGGCGGTCGATGAGAACTACAACAATGTCTCCTCCCCGAGTCGAGGAGGTCTGGCCGTCAAACTGCAGCAGCTCCTCACGCCGACGCGCCACCGAGTGTCGGGCCGCCGGGCCACAAGCGTGGACGCCCGGCGAGGAGGAGGAGGAGGAGGAGGAGGAGGAGCAGGAGGACGAAGAGTCTCTGAGCACAGACAGTCCAGGAAGGCTCAGGTGGCTGAAACGCTGCTGAAAGCAAAGGAGCGACTGGTCAACGCCACCTCAGAGGTGAATAAAGACACTGGTTAGCATCCTAGCCGGTTAGCATCTGCTAGCTGGTTAGCATCTGCTAGCTTGCTGGTTCTGGGACGTTTGCCTCCAGCGTCATTGATCGTCTTCCATCTTGCCTCCTCTCAGAGCTCGCTGTCTGTAGGAAGTGACCTGGACCTGGCGGACACGCCCACTCCTACGTACCCTCTGCGTCGGTCCTGGGACGCCAACCAGGACGGAGCCGGGATGGAGGTAACAGGCCTAGAGGAGCCAATGTTAGCTTAGGGGAGCTAATGTTAGCCTAGAGGAGCTAATGTTAGCCTAGGCGAGCTGCTGGTAGCCTAGAGGAGCTAATGTTAGCCTAGGGGAGCTAATGTTAGCCTAGGGGAGCTGCTGGTTGTTAGGGGGCTAGTGTGGGGGTGTTGACTCCGCCCCCTTTGTGTGTCCAGGTGTTGATGTCCAGCTGCTCCCTGTGTCGTGGCTGTAACTCTCTGGTCTATGACGAGGAGATCATGGCCGGCTGGACGTCGGATGACTCCAACCTGAACACCTCCTGCCCGTTCTGCAGCGCCTCCTTCGTCCCCTTCCTCAACGCAGAGATCTGTGACCTGGGACCCGTCAGCAGGTAAAAACCTTCCATCTTATTAGCACAGCGACATTTAGATTACCTTCACATAATCATATTTATTGGACTTTTACTAAATTTCTATTTCCATTGACTCAAAACACGTTTATTTATCTGGATTTTTAAATGAGCTTCAGGGTGAGTGATGCAGAATAACGGTGCACAGGAGACTCGATGTTCATCAGAAGATCAGAGGAATATAATTATGAGACAAAAATAAATCCACTTACAAAACATCAGGATTCTAAGAGTTTTCTCCATGTCCTTCATGTCCTTCTTGTCCTCCATGTCCTCCTTGTCCTCTCTCGTCTCAGTGCTGAGCGCAGCATGTGGAACCTGGAGGACGAGGTGGAGAGCGCTGCGAGGCCCCCCAGTGGCCACGAGGCGTCACTACGGCTCAGCAACGGCCTGAGTGAAGACTCCAGCTCAGAGACCAGCCAAGCTACCACGGTAACGTTAGCCGCTAGGAGGCTAGGAAGAGCTACTGTTAGCAGGGAGGCTAGGAAGAGCTACTGTTAGCTGGGAGGCTAGGAAGAGCTACTGTTAGCAGGGAGGCTAGGAAGAGCTACTGTTAGCTGGGAGGCTAGGAAGAGCTACTGTTAGCTGGGAGCTAGGAAGAGCTACTGTTAGCAGGGAGGCTAGGAGAAGTTACTTTTAGGAAGAAAAGAAGGAATGAAGGAAGGAGGAGGCTTTAAACTTCATATAACATCAGACACTTTAAACGTCTACGTGTCTCATGTCTGAAAATAAATGCTGTATATTCCAGGAGAATAGGACTGTAGATTTCTTTTGTAATTCTTAATTACCACCTCATGCTTTTTCTTTTATTATTGTATTATATGTATTATTTTATTTTCATTCTGACTCTTGTTCCTACGTCTGTGTCTGGTTCATGTGTGTTTTTTTAATCCTGAGACTCTGATCCTGAGTCTTGGATCTTGAAATGGTTTTGAGGAGATAAGTTAGCTTGGAGGCTAGGATGCTAGGAGTACCTGCTATTAGCTGCATGCGGTGTCACTGACAGACTCCGCCCCCTCCCTCGGTCCCTCCCCCAGGGCTCTTCGGTGGGTGGGGCTCCCCAGGTGGGCGTGGCCTACCTGAGCCCCCTGGTCCTGAGGAAGGAGCTGGAGAGTCTCCTGGAGAACGAGGGGGAGTCGGTTCTGGCGCAGCCTCAGCTCCTGGACAACCACTCCATCATCTACTGGAACCTGGTCTGGTGCTTCCAGAGGCTCGGCCTCCCCAGCCACCTGCTGCACCTGGTCCGCACCTCGCCCCTGGTCAGCCACTTCACCCAGGTAAGGCCCCTCCACCCATCCGCCTCCACCCGTCCACCCATCCACCCAACCATCCATCCATCCATCCATCCACCCGTCCATCCATCCATCCACCCCTCCATCCATCCACCCATCCACCCATCCACTCCTCTATCATCCACCCCTCTATCCATTCACCCTCCACCCATCCGCCTCCACCCCTCCACCCATCCACCCAACCATCCATCCATCCATCCATCCATCCATCCATCCATCCATCCATCCGCCTCCACCCGTCCACCCATCCACCCAACCATCCATCCATCCATCCATCCATCCATCCACCCATCCACCCATCCACTCCTCTATCATCCACCCCTCTATCCATTCACCCTCCACCCATCCGCCTCCACCCCTCCACCCATCCACCCAACCATCCATCCATCCATCCATCCATCCATCCATCCGCCTCCACCCATCCATCCATCCATCCATCCATCCATCCATCCATCCATCCATCCGCCTCCACCCCTCCACCCATCCATCCATCCATCCACCATCCATCCATCCATCCATCCATCCATCCATCCACCCTCCACCCATCCACCCACCCCTCCATCCACCCTTCACCCCTCCACCCCTCTATCCATCCACCCACCCCTCCACCCATCCGCCTCCACCCATCCACCCGTCCACCCCTCCAGCCCTCCATCCATCCACCCATCCACTCCTCTATCATCCACCCCTCTATCCATTCACCCTCCACCCATCCGCCTCCACCCCTCCACCCCTCTATCCATCCACCATCCACTCATCCACCCATCCGACCCTCCACCCATCCACCCCTCCACCCCTCTGACCCTCCATCCCTCCATCCACCCTCCACCCCTCCACCCATCCACCCCTCCACCCCTCTGACCCTCCACCCCTCCACCCACCCTCCACTCATCCATCCCTCCACACATCCACCCCTCCACCCATCCACCCCTCCATCCATCCACCCATCCACTCCTCTATCCATCCACCCATCCACACATCCACCCCTCCACCCCCCTCCACCCCTCCACCCATCCACCCCTCCACCTGTCCACCCACCCATCCCCCCATCCACCCCTCCATCCATCCACCCCTCCACCCCTCCACTCATCCACTCATCCACCCCTCCTCCCATCCACCCATCCACCCCTCCACCCCTCCACCCTGGAGCTGCAGCCCAACACTAAACACCATCACTGTCAGACTCTGGACCAGTTCTAGGCTCCCTCCCTCCTTTTTTGTTTTTCTTGATTCTTTCCTTTCTGTGTTCCTTCCTTCATCTATTTCCTCTCCTCCTTCCTTCTCTTTCTTTCTTTCTTTCTTCTTCTGTTTTCTCCGTTAGCTCTGAGCAGTTGCTGTTCACTGTAACATCCTCTTTTTTGTCCCCCGCCCTCTGAAAACACATCGATTACAGTTTTTTGTGTCACTTCCTCAAAGTGTTTCCTCTCTGGTTGTAAAGAGTGAAATGAAACAACTCATTGACTCATTGATCTGGTTCAGACAAGAGCCGCTAATGTGTTTTCATTAAACTTTAAAGCCCACCTTCCCCTTTTATAGCGGAGCAGTTACTAACCCAGTTACCTTTGGGGAGATGTAACTAATTACTTCCTGAAAGTAATTACATTGTCTGTGGCTTTAAGTGTAATAACCTGTAAACGTTGTGTCTCAGTCTGAGAACTCTGCGGTGAGAGTTCGGCTCCTGTGGGACACGCTGACCCCCGACACCGACCAGTGGCCCCCGCTCTACGTCGTCTGGAGGATCCACAGTAAGGCTCAACGCTAGCTCCTTAGCATCTCTAGCTCCTTAACATCTCCTGGCTCCTTAAAATCTCCTAGCTCCTTAGCATCTCCTAGCTCCTTAACATCTCTAACTCCTTAGCATCTCCTAGCTCCTTAGCATCTCTAGCTCCTTAACATCTCTAGCTCCTTAACATCTCCTAGCTCCTTAGCATCTCCTAGCTCCTTAGCATCTCCTGGCTCCTTAGCATCTCCTAGCTCCTTAACATATCCTAGCTCCTTAGCATCTCCTAGCTCCTTAACATATCCTAGCTCCTTAGCATCTCCTAGCTCCTTAACATATCCTAGCTCCTTAGCATCTCTTAGCTCCTTAGCATCTCTTAGCTCCTTAACATCTCCTAGCTCCTCAACACCTTCTAGCTCCTTAGCATCTCCTAGCTCCTTAGCATCTCCTAGCTCCTCAACATCTTCTAGCTCCTTAGCATCTCCTAGCTCCTTAGCATCTCCTGGCTCCTTAGCATCTCCTAGCTTCTTAACATCTCCTGGCTCGTTAACATCTCCTAGCTTGTTAACATCTCCTAGCTCGTTAGCATCTCCTAGCTGAAAGTTCTTCTAGGTTAGCGTTTGACCTTTGACTCTGTATTTCCTCCTCCTTCCACCAGGTGGCGTCCCGATGAAGAACTACAGCTGGAGGAGACACAACCACCCGTTCGGGCTTCCCTTCCTGGAGGAGGTGCTTCGCTGCGTCGGTATGAACGAGGTGCACAAGGCGGTCACGCTCTTCCTGGACACGCTAGCCAAGCAGCCGGGGGCCCCCACCACCCAGAGGTGAGTCCACGTCAGGACAGAGCAGGTCCCAGGACTCACGTCCTGATTCAACCTTCCACTCAAGTCAAAGTCAGAAAGTACCGGCTCTGAAATAGACTCAAGCAATATCTCTCTGAACTGAAGACATGAAACATGTCTTTAAAAGTTTTTGGATATACTTCCTTTTTCCCGCCTCTGTCCAGATGATTTGGTTCCAGACGTTTGTTGTGAATTTGTTTGTTTGTTTGTTTGTGTTTGACAGGAGTTTGTACCGAGAGCTTCTCTTCCTCACACTGGCAGCCATGGGAAAAGATCACATCGGTAAGAAGCTAGCAGCTACTGTTAGCTAGGAGGCTAGGAGCTACTGTTAGCTAGGAGGCTAGCAGCTACTGTTAGCTAGGAGGCTAGGTGCTATGCTAAGATGTTAACTATGCTATGACGTCTGCAGCTACTGTTAATGATAATGATGTTATGCTAATGATGCTAAGGTGCTATGCTAATGATGCTAAGGTGCTATGCTAATGATGCAGGCTATGCTCTGGTCTTTGCAGCTGCCTTCGATAAGAAGTTCCGGGCGTCGTACTCGCGTCTCAGCAGCTCGTTGGGTCGAGACCAGGTCCACAAGAACCGAGCTCAGCCCCCCAGTCCCAAAGCAGTGGACTGCAGACGCAGCTTCCACCCCCCACTGGACCTGTGAGACACTCCCCCCAGAGACATGTCCCCCCAGAGACACACACCCCCAGAGACATGTCCCCTCAGAGACACACACCCCCAGAGACACATCCCCAGTCCCAAAGCAGTGGACTGTAGACGCAAACTTCCACCCCCTGGACCTGTGAGACACGTCCCCAGAGACGCCCAGGAGACACCTCCTCCTCCTCCTCCTCCTCCTCTACCTCCTATTCTTCCTCCTCCTCCTCCTCCTTCCCATGGAAAGACTCCAGACAGAAAGTGGGCGGAGTTGATGAGGAGGCAGAGGTGCACCCTGGGAAATGTTGTTGTTTTTGTTGTTGTTGTTTTTTAACTGGTTTCTGTCTGATCCAGACCAGAACTGTTTGACCTGAGGAGGAAACGTGTGAACTCTCTATTTAAAACCTGACTCTGCTTGTTTGCTCTAATTTATCCATCCATGTGATTCAGTTTCAGGAAACGTTGGTTGTTGTTGTTGTTGTTGTTTGTTTTTTAAAAAAACACAAAAATAAAAGACGCTGAGAGGAGGAGATGTCACACTGTGCTGCTGCTTTGGTTTATTATGCATTAATATACTAAGTGTTTCTATCAGCCATAACTTTATGACCAAGAAGGTAGGAGCCTCCTATTGGATAATTAGTTCATGATTATAAACAAGTTATTTAGGACAAACTGATGCAATGAGGAGCTTCTCAGTTCATCTCCATGACAACACCGGGATTCACGGGGCTCCGGTAGTGAACACCGGGAGTCTAGAAACTGGTCGTTGTCTTCGGTGGTTTTCGTGGTTTCTCGGGTCTCGTCCTCGGTAAATAAGTGGCGGAACCAGAGACCGTGATGAATCCTCCCGGTGGCTCGGACTGTCATCCCGGGAGAACCGGGGGAGAACCGTGACCAGGTGAGTCACCGTCACCGGTAAATTCCGCTGTAACATTTTCATTTGTTTGATTATTTATTTTTTTCTTATGATTAGATTCTTTTGATCTTCTGATTCGGTAAAAATGGCGGTGATCGAGGCTCCTCCCGGTGTTCACCGTTATCCTGCGTCACTCACCCCGACGTCCGTTTACAAATCCAGAAATTTTAGGTTTTCCGTTGAGTAAAGGTTTGAAGATGAGATAAATCATTGAAAGCGCGTTTACCTCGAGGTGCTGTGATCTCCGGGGACTTTTTCGGCTCGTGTCATTTTCCTAACTAAATGGAAATTTGGTGAAAGTTCAATACAAACGCTTAGGGGAAGGTAAACTAAAACTCACTGTGCTAATAAGATGGAAGTTTAACGATTTAACGTGTTTAACGAAACCCGAATTTAAACCGGACTCATACTGCTAAAGGTTTTTTAAAAAATATTTGTCATTGTTTTATAGACAGACACGATGGAATCTTATTCTTGTTCATATTTTGAACGGGATTCGGATTGAAGCATCTCCTGAGGAGTTGCGTTAGCAAAGAAATCACAGTCATAATGAGACGGCAGCTTTTATATTTAATGTGTTTAACATATGCCGAATTCGACAGGGATTCATCCTGATGAAGAATGTATAAAACTATGTTTATATCTTTTATGGCTCGTTGCCCAGAAGCGATGGGATCTATAAATGTCGTCATTATGAACGGGATTCGGATTAAAGCCGCGCTAGTGAGGGGCGCTGTCCGGCCTCATGGTGCTGAAACTGATCAGGAACACCTGGATTCTCTCTTCCCCCAATATTTATAGACTCCGACTGAACAGCGGACGTTTAATGTGTATAAAGAATAAACTGACGGTTTTCTGGTGCTGTTGTCTCTTCTCAGACCGAACAACATGTGGAAGAAAACATTTCTGCTGCTGCTTCACAGCGTCGAAGGTAAAACACGAAGACACAGGTTTTAACAGCCTGATAACAACGATATCATTCTAAACACAGACCTGGACCCAGAGATGTATCAGTGCTAAGCTATCTTTCACTGCTACATGGCTGCACTGTGCTCATTATCTGTAGTAGCACCATTAGACCACTAGATGGAGACAAAAGGTTCAGATTCTTCGTGTGTGTTCCAGCTGTAGTGGCGTCTCCATGCTGGCAGGGGGCGTCCTTCTCTGAGGCGGTGGTGTCTCCTGCCGTGGAGGGCGGTGGTGTCCTGCGTGTTCCGGGGGTGGCGTCCATGCGTGGGTGCGTGGCGGCGTGCTGCGACCTGCCCGGGTGCGACCTGGCCTGGCTCTTCCGGGGCAGCTGCTACATCCTGAGCTGCCAGCAGAGGGAGCACTGCAGACCCCGCCAGAGCCCCGGGGCCGACTCCTTCCTGGCCTTCCTGAGGGGGGCGCCCCCCCAGACCCTGATCCTCCGTGGTCCGGGAGGGCGCTGGAGGCCCCTCCCTCGGCCCTCCCAGGCCCCCGGGCTCCTGGAGGCCCTGGAGGACGAGGGGAGGAGAAACCAGGAGGAGGGATCAGAGGGGGGAGGAGCCAGGAGACGGAGCAACGCGGAGGAAACGGTGAGAGAGGAAACCTGCTCCTCCTCCTCCTCCTCCTCCTCCTCCTCCTCCTGTTGATTTAAACCTCTTTCTCCTCTCATGTTGCTGAATCCAGACTCTTGAACCCAGAACAGTGTCTGACTCCGCCTCCTCTTCTCCTCCCTGTTCCGTCACCACGGCAACGGAGACAGGTGAGTGTATAAAACAGGGAAATAATAATATAGAAAACACCCGCTAGCTGCTAGCTTCTAACTGACTAGCTGCTAGCTCACTAGCTGACAGCGCTAACTTCCTTCATTTTATTCAGAGCAGCTGTCAATCAGGATGTAATAGCATTAGCATTAGCTAACAGTGTATTACACAGAGCAATAGTGGACTCTTCATCAGCTTCATATGGAGACACGTCACATGTAATGGAGGGGGGCGGGGCTTATGACCTGCGCTGTCACCGGCCACTAGGGGGCGACTTTTATAACCTGAGATAATGTAACACATGGAAGAGACCTGCCGTCACTGGACAGGCTGCTGTACGTCCATCTACCGAGGCATCGGTGAACGGCTCCACCCAGTGGCCGGAGGTGTCACACATACGGCTCCTGTTTCCTACGTTTTATTTTTCCATTTAACGTCACCGATCATTTCACCATTTCGCCCGCTTTCCAGACGATGAATGCTAGCAACACAAAATAAACTCTGATTACGTAGGGTTTGTATTTATTAGTGGTTTGTTTTCATTCAATGAATGAATGAATGAATGAATGAATGAATGAAACAGCGCCCCCTGCTGCCTGGAGGCCGTTTACTTTTATCTGTTGATATTATTTTAACGCATCTCACTCTTCTCCAACAGAAACTACAGCACCACCAACCCCGACCATGACCTCTGACCCCCCCACCACCTCCACTGTGAAGTCCGACCCCCCCACCACCTCCACGATGGCTTCTGACCCCCCCACCACCAGCACTGTGAGGTTTGACCCCCCCACCACCTCCACAGTGACCTATGACCCCCCCACCACCTCCACAGTGACCTCTGACCCCCCCACCGCCCCCCCCTCCTCTGCTGCTGGTTGGAGCCCAACGAGCTGGAGCACGTCGTCGCCTCCTGCTGGTGAGTCAGATCTCTGATCTTAGAGCAGGAGAGGGAGGTCTGACTCCTCCTTGCCTCCCTCTGGATGAATGAACTCATGTTCTTTGCTCCTGGGTCAGGGTCAGAGGTCGGGGGTTCAAGCCGTGGTCCGGAGGCCGTGGTGGGTCCTGACAGGAGGTTGTTTCTCCCAGTGAGCAGCTTGTTGCTCAACGGCAGCGGCAGCACTGACAACCACGGAGTCAGCAGCTACCGGTGGGAGGTGGTCAGGTAGGTGGGACATAATCAACCAATCACCCCCCCCCAACCCCCCTACCCCACCCACCTCAAACCCACTCCTCCTCCTCCTATGTTTCCCAGTGGGCCTCCCGGGCTGAAGCTGGAGGATGCTGACCAGGCTGTTGCCACGGCGACGGGTTTTCGGACGGGGCGTTACACCTTCAGACTGACGGTCTCTGACCAGGAGGGGGCGACAGATAGCACCTCCCTCACCGTCCGGATCCAGGAGCGTGAGTCTCTGTTTCTACTTCAGTAGAAACTTCATCCTATAGATCAGTTTTTAACTTGTGTTTCTAGACCAAGTAAAACTAGACTGGTTCTAAATAACTGAGGCTTTCTCCTGAATATTGGTTCACGGAGGAAAACGCTAGCAGGAGGAGAGAGCTAGCAAGAGGAGAGAGCTAGCAGGAGGAGAGAGCTAGCAAGAGGAGAGAGCTAGCAGGAGGAGAGAGCTAGCAGGAGGAGAGAGTGCAGCAGGAGGAGAGGAGAGAGCTAGCAGGAGGAGAGAGCTAGCAGGAGCAGAGAGCTAGCAGGAGGAGAGAGCTAGCAGGAGGAGAGGAGAGAGCTAGCAGGAGGAGAGAGCTAGCAGGAGCAGAGAGCTAGCAGGAGAGAGCTAGCAGGAGGAGAGAGCTAGCAGGAGGAGAGAGCTAGCAGGAGGAGAGAGCTAGCAGGAGAGAGAGCTAGCAGGAGGAGAGAGCTAGCAGGAGCAGAGAGCTAGCAGGAGGAGAGAGCTAGCAGGAGGAGAGAGCTAGCAGGAGGAGAGAGCTAGCAGGAGCAGAGAGCTAGCAGGAGGAGAGAGCTAGCAGGAGGAGAGAGCTAGCAGGAGGAGAGAGCTAGCAGGAGCAGAGAGCTAGCAGGAGGAGAGAGCTAGCAGGAGGAGAGAGCTAGCAGGAGGAGAGAGCTAGCAGGAGAGAGCTAGCAGGAGGAGAGAGCTAGCAGGAGGAGAGAGCTAGCAGGAGGAGAGAGCTAGCAGGAGCAGAGAGCTAGCAGGAGGAGAGAGCTAGCAGGAGGAGAGAGCTAGCAGGAGCAGAGAGCTAGCAGGAGAGAGCTAGCAGGAGGAGAGAGCTAGCAGGAGCAGAGAGCTAGCAGGAGGAGAGAGCTAGCAAGAGGAGAGAGCTAGCAGGAGGAGAGAGCTAGCAGGAGGAGAGAGCTAGCAAGAGGAGAGAGCTAGCAAGAGGAGAGAGCTAGCAGGAGGAGAGAGCTAGCAAGAGGAGGGAGCTAGCAGGAGGAGAGAGCTAGCAGGAGGAGAGAGCTAGCAGGAGGAGAGAGCTAGCAAGAGGAGAGAGCTAGCAGGAGGAGAGAGCTAGCAGGAGGAGAGAGCTAGCAAGAGGAGAGAGCTAGCAAGAGGAGAGAGCTAGCAGGAGGAGAGAGCTAGCAAGAGGAGGGAGCTAGCAGGAGGAGAGAGCTAGCAGGAGGAGAGAGCTAGCAGGAGCAGAGAGCTAGCAGGAGGAGAGAGCTAGCCAGCTACACATGATAGAAAGAAACAACATGACAGCCTCTTTCCTATTGGTGGAAACATGCATCCATCAACCAATCAGGACATGATGTGTCAGTGGTTGCTAAGCAACAGTGAGGCTACATTCAGTCTATGGAGACAGGAGACAGTTTAGAGACATTTAGACATTATTACTGGTTGGACACCTGATAGTTGTGGACGTGGTCCTGAGTGGGTGGATGTTGTTCGTCCTCCTCCTGCAGCCAGGACTCTTCCTCCTGTTGCTCATGCCAGTGGAAGTCACTCGCTGACCCTCCCCAACAACTCGCTGGTCCTCAGAGGATCAGTCACCGACGGAGACCAGAACCAGCTCCACTTCCTCTGGACCAGAGACAGCCAGAGTCCTGCAGCCGGGGTCAGTGTGGAGACCAGGTTCCAGATTAGACGGGTCCAGTCCAGACAGGGGAGGAGGTGGTGACTTGTCTCTGTGGTGTCCTGGTTTCAGGAGGTCCTGTACGGCTCAGAGACCCAGGCGTCCCTCTACCTGTCGGACCTGGTGGAGGGGACCTACCTGTTCCAGCTGAGGGTCACTGACGCCCAGGGACGGTCCAGCACGGCCACGGCCACCGTGGAGGTCCGACCAGGTCAGACCTCGTCCAAACCCTCAGGGTTCACAACCGAGAACAGACAGACACGCACACAACATTACCTCAGCCTGGAGACAACAACAACAACAACAACAACAACAACAATAATAACAACAACAACAATAATAATAATAATAACAATAACAACAACAACAACAACAACAACAACAACAACAACAACAACAACAACAATAACAACATACACACACCTTGCCATGTCATAGTGACACTAACTGAAGCCAGTGAGCAGCTGCTGAACCTTCACATGATCCTGATGAGAAAATAAAACTAATGTTTCAGAACCCGGTTGGACACAAGGGGGCGCTGTCCTCCTATAAAGTCCCAGTGGACAAGGGACAGTCCTCATCTGACGAGGAAGGTGGAGCTGGTTCTGAAGGTCTGGGGGGTTCTGGTTTAACTGTCCTGTGTCTCGTCCCCCTGCAGAGCCTGGGGGGGGGGAGCAGGTGGAGCTGGAGATGCTGGTGTCGGTGTCTCAGGTCAGCGTCGCTCAGAGGGACACGGTGGTCCGACAGCTGGCCGCCCTGATCCACGTCCTGGACTCCGACATCCAGGTCCGAGCTCTGCAGGGACACTCCCACCTCAGGTACTGGTCCCCCCGGAACCCCTGGTCCCCCTGGTTTATTTTGACTCAGAAACCAAGCTCATCACGTTGAACAGGGAATGAGCTAGCTTCCTCTGTGGTGTGTGCAGCACCGTGTTGCGGTTCTCGGTTCGCGGCCCCTCGGGCCTGATCCCCGGCTCCAGGCTGGTCGGACTCCTCAGGACCCAGCTCCTCCGAGGGAAGAGTGACTACCTCCTGTTCAGAGTCCTGAGAGTCGACACCGTCTGTGAGTCTGACACATGCTAACCATGCTAACCCTGCTAACCGTGCTAACAGGCTAACCGTGCTAACCGTGCTAGCCACCTCCTCTGTTTCTCTGCAGTGTGTCTGCTGCGCTGTTCGGGGCGGGGTCAGTGTGATCCAATCACGAAGCAGTGTACCTGTGACCCCTTCTGGACCGAGAACCTGATTCGCCGTTACCTTGGTGACGGAGAGAGCAACTGTGGTAGCTTCTTCTTATTCAACAACTCTGATCAACACACGACGAATCATTTCCTCTTTTTATTTCATGAACAGAGCAACACGTTACTATGGCAACATGCATGTTAGCACCTGCTACACAGGCAGCGGGTTGTTTCTGGTCCGAAAAAACCAAGTCATAGGTCTTTGGTTGAGTCCTTTCATCGAGCTTTTCTTTCTGTTTTTACATTTCGACCCTCTTCACTTGTTGAGTTTGACTCATTAACAGCTTTTCTTTTGACTCCTGACTCCACCGACTCACTGAGACTCTCTCTCCTGCCAGTGATAACGAATTCCCTCAATTACAGTCCCCGTCAATGATGAAATAAAAGATACGTTCCGGCTCAAAAGTTGGTAAATGAAGAATAAAACATAATTTAAATCACATGGTTTTGTTTTATTAGTTTTGATTATTTAAATTAAAATATTTAACCATAAATATTTAATGGTTACTTAAAACTAAATTACAAAATAGAAAATGACCCCTCACGCCGCGGACCACACTTTGGGCATCACTGCTCTAGAGTTCAGGGTTTAGTGGTAAAACCAGACTAGAACCATCAGATCCAGGAGGAACCAGTTAGAAAACCACAAACATGTTGAACCAAACATTTCTAGAACTTAGAATGTAAATCTAACCTGGACATTTCTAAAGCTGATCAACACATTTACTTATTTACAACTATTTCCATTAAAATGCATCAAGCAACAACTGACACATCATGTCCTGATTGGCTGATGGATGCATGTTTCCACCAATAGGAAAGAGGCTGTCATGTTGCTTCTTTCTATCATGTGTAGCTGGCTAGCTCTCTCCTCCTGCTAGCTCTCTCCTCCTGCTACTCTTCTCTGCTAGCTCTCTCCCTTGCTAGCTCTCTCCTCCTGCTAGTTTCCCCCTCAGCTCTCCCCTGGCTAGCTCTCTCCTCCTGCTAGCTCTCTCTCCTGCTAGCTCTCTCCCTGCTAGCTCTTCTCTTGCTAGCTCTCTCTGCCTCTCTCTTTGCTAGCTCTCTCCTCCTGCTAGCTCCCTCCTCTGGCTAGCTCTCTCCTCCTGCTAGCTCCTCCTCCTGCTAGCTCTCTCCTCTTGCTAGCTCTCTGCTCTTGCTAGCTCTCTCCCCCTGTTAGCATTTTCCTCCGTGAACCAAACATGACGACAATATTCAGGAAAAAGCCTCAGTTATTTAGAACCAGTCTAGTTTTACTTGGTCTAGAAACACGAGTAAAAACTGATCTATGGGCTGAAGTTTCTACTGAAGTAGAAACAGAGACTCAGTGAGAAGCGTCTTGATGCTACGTCGTCTTAATTTAAAGTTCCTCACAGTAAAGTTTCCTTCATCCTGACAGAGTGGAGAGTCCTGTACGTCATCCTGACCAGCTTCATCCTCATGGTCCTGATCCTCTCCATCAGCTGGACCTTCATCTGCTGCTGCAGGAGGTCAGACATGTTTACAACCAGTCAGCTGATCCGTGTTTACAGTCAGTCAGCTGATCCGTGTTTACCCGGGTTTCTGTTTCCAGGAAGAGGCAGAGTAAAGGGAGGAAGAAAACCAAGTACACCATCCTGGACAACATGGACGAGCAGGAGAGGGTGGAGCTCAGACCCAAATTCAGTGAGTGGCTTCACATTTAAAGAGTTAATTCATTTAAACACTGCTTCATATTTTAGAACAGGTTGTAGAATTGAATGAAGACTTCCTGAATGAAACACTTGTGGCACAGATGAATTATTTGCCGTTTCTGAGGCGTTTCCTGTCTGGTCCCAGGTCTGAAACATCGCAGCACGGAGCACAACTCCAGCCTGATGATGTCCGAGTCGGAGCTGGACAGCGACCAGGACGCCGTGTTCAGCCGGGAGCGTCCCGTCCGCAGCAGGAACCGCCTCAACGCTCAGGCCGCACGCAACGGAAACGCGTTTGGATGACGGACAAATGACGGCTCACAAGACTCCATTACCCAGAATCCCTGCACTGTGAGGCCAGCGAGACGAACCCATTCAGAGACGGACTCGTTGAGGACACGAGGGGACGTGGGGGTCCTGAAGACCTGGAACCTCCGGGAGAACCTGTTTAGCCTAGCTTAGCATAATGACTGGACCTGCTAGCTAAGCTCAGCATCTCATTTACATGTTGAAGCTTCATTCTTTAAAAGACGTTTAATAGTGAACGAGGCTGGACATTCATTAAAACGAGCTCATCACAGCTTTTACAACATCATCATCTTTAATTTGTCACAAATACAAAAATCTCATTGTTTACATTAATTTGGCAACAACAACAGTTTATCACAAGGTTTTAGTGGAAGTTATTGGCTTTAACCCAGAGGAACATGTTGGACCCAGTGTTTCTAAGGGGTTGATGCTAGCGCGCTACGTTACCACGGTAACAACAGTGAAATGCGGAGAGAAGTTCAACATCTATTAACAATAAAAACAACGTCGGCGGATTTTCAGAGACCTGAACACTTCTGATTGGATGGAGGTTTCATTTTGATCCGCTAAGCCCCTCCCCCCACAATCATTTGTCCAATCACAGCTCGGTAACGGTCTCCGCGTTATTTGCTAGTCACTGTGTTGTTGCTCGTTATTTGTTGGTAAATTATTTGATTCATCTTCACATTTTAAATTTGACAAAAACACAATAAACATTTAATCTTGTTCACGAGTGTTTTCTGTCTGTTCAACACAATCTGGTTTATTTAAAGTTAAACCTGTTGTTGTTGTTGTTGGATGACGTAGTCGATCACAGATTCAGTTTTAAAGGTGCAGTGTGTTGGAACTATTGCCATCTAGTGGTGAGACCAAAACACTACTCTTGGAATTTAATGTTTTATTAGTGGATAAACACCCCTCCTCCATCACTGAGGCTAAAGCTAAAGCTAAAGCTAACGGATGCTACAGCGCCTCCTACAGGTTTAAACAGGGACGTTTGAAAGAGTAAGAAACTAAATGTTTTTCCTTTAATTTAGTTGGAGCCGTCGTCATTAAACAGATCCAGAACCAGATCCAGATCCAGAACCAGATCCAGAACCA
Organism: Mugil cephalus; assembly: GCF_022458985.1. Classification (NCBI taxonomy): domain Eukaryota; kingdom Metazoa; phylum Chordata; class Actinopteri; order Mugiliformes; family Mugilidae; genus Mugil; species Mugil cephalus. The sequence goes on along the minus strand of NC_061780.1, from coordinate 27,660,743 downwards.
GATCCAGAACCACTCATTTACTAGTTTTAGAAGGAGGTGGTGGGGTTGTGGAGCCTCAGGTCCTGGTTCAGGTCCTGGTTCAGGTTCAGGTCCCGGTTCAGGGGTTGAGGCCTCCGAAGCACATGTACTTGACCTCCAGGTACTCATCGATGCCGTACTTGGAGCCCTCGCGGCCCAGACCGGACTGCTTGACCCCCCCGAAGCAGGCCTCGGAGGTGGAGAGGAGGCCTTCGTTCACTCCCACCAGCCCCACCTCCAGCTCCTCGGCCACCCTCCAGATCTGACTCACGTCCTGAGAGTAGAAGTAACCTGAAAGACAGCCAGCGTTAGACCACCTCTACGCCCCCCCTCTGGTCCCAGAACCTGAACTCCATCAGACCCGGATCAGGTTTGACTCCTCCCATAGATCTGATGGGGGGAGGGGGGGAGGGTCTAAAGGGACCGGACCAGTTTAAACAGAATAATTAACTACAACTAAGGACAACTACACAGCAAGGACATTAGAGAAGGTCTGGTCCTGGGTCTAGTCCTGGGTCTGGTCCTGGGTCTGGTCCTGAGTTTAGTCCAGGGTTTAGTCCTGGGTCTAGGCCTGGGTCTGGGTCTAGGCCTGGGTCTAGGCCTAGTCCTGGGTCTAGTCCTGGGTCTGGGTCTAGTCCTGGTCCTGGTCCTGTAATGATGGAGATTTAAACCGGGTCTGACCTGCCAGTCCAACGTTGGAGGCGTTAGCTACAGACAGAGCTTCTTCTTCTGTGGTGAATCTGAGGATGAGGAGCAGATGGAGGTTAGAGGATCAGTGTGTGTGTGTGTGTGTGTGTGTAGTATATATGTGTGTGTATATGTATATGTGTGAGGGGGAGGAGTCAGACCTGATGACGGGCAGCAGGGGTCCGAATGTCTCCTCCTTGGTGCAGATCATGTCCGTGGTGACGTCCGCCAGCAGCGTCGGCTCCATGAACGAACCCTCCAGTCGCCCCCCCCCTCTCAGAAGCTTCGCCCCACGAGACACAGCATCAGAGACCTGCTGGACCACCTGAGGGGGGACACCAGACCACATCAGACCCCTCCAGACCACACCAGGTCCTCCTACAGGGGGGGGCCCCTGGACCAGTCCAGGATGTGGGTCAGAACCGGTCCCAGAGGCTCCAGTCATGTTAAAATCATTAACACTGGCTCCATATGAAGGTTCCCCACTAGGGGGCGCTCTGCCCCCCCCGGTCTACGTCACCTTCTCTGCGGCCCTGCTGTTGATGAGGGGTCCCTGGGTGGTTTCGGGGTCTGAGCCGTGACCCAGACGGAGCTCAGCGTCCATCGCTCGGCCCAACTTGTCCATGAAGCGGTCGTAGATCCCGGTCTGGACCAGGAACCGGTTCGAACACACACACGTCTGCAGGAGGAAGGAAAACCAGTTCATGTGAGATGATGTGGATTCAGATTAAATCAGGTTTAATCTCTATTGACGTGTTTCACTGTTCAGACTCGAGCTGGTTTGTCTCCAGCTGTTAGCCGCGTTAGCCCAAGTGCTAGCAGAATCCCCGGCTAACGTATGCTTGGCTTGGTTCATGTGCTGTTTGAAGCTGGAAAGAAAACTCCTTCCTGCAGAGTGTGATGATACTTTATGTGTCTCCACTGGTCCCTCTTGGTGTCTTTGTCCTCAAATGTCCCATGGAGAGGACCAACGTGCTGTTTAGCGTCTTCCATCTTTATGGGTTGGTTCTGCTGCCTGTCACTACCGGATCAGCTGGTGCTAACGCTAACGCTACTTGGACAAACTGAGACACGTTCACAGTCGTTCTGCTGCAGATGCTTCATTAATCACATTCATCAGATGATGATTAATTAACGTTAACGAGTTAATATTAAAATAAACGTTGAGCAGCGGCGGCCATGTTTGTAATCAATGCTTTGATTGGCTCGTCTCACCTGTCCCGAGTTCCTGAACTTTGAGGCCATGGCTCCGCCCACTGCCTTGTCCACGTCAGCGCTGTCAAACACGATGAAGGGGGCGTGGCCTCCGAGCTCCATAGACGCCTTCTTCACGGTGTCAGCGGCCATTTTCAACAACAGCTGAGGAGAGATGTAATAAAACTTAGAAACACTTCTTTCATTATGAATGAGAAGATCATCGTGCGCTAACGAAGATGCTAACGAGTTAAAACTAAAAACTACAAGGAAACGTTAACAAGACGACGACAATATATTAAAAGATCAGACATTTAAAGTCTCAGAAAACTATGAAGTTAAAAAAGTCTCATCTATGTTATTGACCTCTGACCTTTTACTGATACATTGTAAATATTTAGCATCTAGCTACAACTATGAAAGATAAAAATGTGACCAAATCAAAGATGGCTGCCAACAGGCAGGATGCTGGTAAATCGTTTAATTCAGACTGTTTAATAAAATACCTATAGTCCAGCGCCTCCTGGTGGATCATTAGTTCAACAAGTTCTTTAAGACCAACTGATGCAATGAGGAGCTTCTCATTTCTAGTTAGTTATAGTTATAGTTATAGTTATAGTTATAGTTATAGTTCAGGGAGCATGAGACCAGACCAGAGTCCAGACCTGAACCCAGAGAGAATGTTTGGGATGAGCTGGAGACTCTGACATCATCAATACAAGATCTGAACTAAAAACGCTGGATGGAAGAAACCTGGAGACACTGGAGAAGGTTCTGATTGAACCAATGGAGTCAAAGCTGGAGGAGCTCCGCCCACAGACTAGAGGGGAGGAGCTCCGCCCACAGACCAGAGGGGAGGAGCTCCGCCCACAGACTAGAGGGGAGGAGCTCCGCCCACAGACCAGAGGGGGTGGTGTTTTATTTTGGTGGTGACTTTATTTCTGTCCAGGTTGTGTATGAGATTTAACACCTGCCGGGTTCTTTCCAGTTTATTTTGATTTTATTAATAACCCTGTCCAGCCAGCGGGGGGCGCTGCAGGCTGTCTGACCTTTCCAGTGGCGGTGGAGCCTGTGAAGGAGATCTTGGCCACCAGGGGGTCGGTGCAGAGAACCTCCCCGACCGACGGAGTCTTGTCCCTGGAGCAGGGCACCACGTTGAAGACCCCGGCGGGGATCCCGGCCTGCTCCGCCAGCTGAGACCAACACAAACACACGAAGAAGAAACGGTGACGTGGAGACTCGTGGTTTCATTCGCTCCTCATCCAGATGTGGGCTGTACCGACCTCGGCCAGGGCCAGAGCCGACAGCGGCGTGTCCTCGGCCGGTTTGACCACCACGGTGCAGCCGGCGGCCAGAGCGGCTCCCACCTTCCTGGTGATCATAGCGCTGGGGAAGTTCCACTGAAAACACATCAACAACAACACTGGTCGGTTCTGTCTGGAGAGAGGAGACAGGAAAACTGGGCGAGTGGTTTGGAAAGCTGCACCTGTACGGTCCACCTCACTACACCTGATTGGACCTTAACGAACCTTATTGGACCTTAACGAACCTTAACGAACCTTAACGAAGCTTAACGAACCTTAACGAACCTTAACGAACCTTACTGGACCTTTCCAGGGACGGTCATTGATTAGATTTTATGAACTTTCAGTTTCAGTTTCAGGACCGGCTGCTTCTCAGTGCCAGTTCTCCCTAGTGAGAGCTGGACTCCTATTGGCTGCTCACCGGGGTGATGATGGAGGCCACTCCCACCGGCTGCTTGAGGAGGAGGATCTTTCGGTCCTTGACGGGAGACGGGACGATGTCTCCGTAAACCCTCCGAGCCTCCTCCGAGAACCACTCCAGGAAGGAGGCGGAGTAGGCGATCTCCCCGAGAGACTCGCGCATCGGCTTCCCCTGAAACACACCAACGGTAACTTCCTGTGGAACTATTTCTCTAGTGGAAAGAAGTTCCACTCAGTCTGGAACTACAACTGCAGAGTCACAGCCAGAAGTATGTGGACACCGCTGGGTCTGGGTCAGATATTATTAAATAATGTTTGAGTCCACATACTTTTGGCTCTGAAATGATTCCTTTAATTAATCCATCGATGATACTCACAGATTCGAACGTGATCAGTTTGGCCAGATCCTCTTTGTGCAGCGTCAGCAGATCAAACCATTTCCTCAGCAGGACGCTCCTCTCCTGCAGGACAGCCAATCAGAACGCAGCACGGGAGCCAATCAGAACGCAGCACGGGAGCCAATCAGAACGCAGCACGGGAGCCAATCAGAACGCAGCACAGGAGCCAATTACAGGTCAAAACTTTCTGTCCCAGCTGTTTTATTCAGGTGTGATGAAATGCTGTAAACTCAGGATTCTTTCACGTTAATAGTTTATTAACACACATATATATATATAGTTTATATATATGTTTTATTCAAGTGTTGTTTTTATTTTGTTTGTTTTGAGCAAGTGACCAGAGTCAAATTCCTTGTATGTGCTCACATGGCCAATAAAGCTGATTCCGATTCTTTCACCATGAACGAACAGAAGAGAAATCTGAATCTAATCAGTTTCTGGTGTGGCCCCCCTTTACCTTCCAGACAGCATCAGGTCTTCTAGGTCCACTTGGACACAGTTCTTGGTTCTTGGTTCTTGGAGAACTAACCCCAGATCTTCCTCAGTTAATCCAGACTCCTCCATGATGCTGAGACCAGGGCTCTGGGGGGTCATGCTGTTCTTGTTTCCTCTGAAGATAGTTCTTAATGACCTTGTCTGGATGTTTGGGCTCTTTGTCCTGCTGCAGGATAAATGTGGGGCCAGTCCTCCTCCTCCCTGATGGTCTGGATGATGGATCAGTATCTGCCTGAGGACCAGACTCTCCAGGAGCCTCCACCATGCTTCACTCATTACTGGAGCTCAACAAACATCATCAGTCCAGATGTTTCTGAGCCCAGTTCCTAGGTTCTGGTTCTGGTTCTGGTCCATGGTGGAGTCTCTTGGTCTTGTTTCCATGTCAGAGGGATGTTTGGCTGCAGCTCTTCCATGAAGACCACTTGTGTCCAGACTGGTCCAGACAGTAGCTGCTGGACCTGGGTCAGTTCTGAGCTCATGTCTCTGCTGGACGTCTTCACATTTAGAAGAGAAATAATCTACACGTGTTTTTCATCCTCTGAGTTTCCACTGAGTCTCTGATCCTACTGGACCCTGACGTAGAGCCAGAGGACCTAGACCCTGACGTAGAACCAGAGGACCTGGACCCTGACGTAGAACCAGAGGACCTGGACCCTGATGTAGAGCCAGAGGACCTGGACCCTGACGTAGAGCCAGAGGACCTAGACCCTGACGTAGAACAAGAGGACCTAGACCCTGACGTAGAGCCAGAGGACCTAGACCCTGACGTAGAACCAGAGGACCTAGACCCTGACGTAGAGCCAGAGGACCTGGACCCTGACGTAGAGCCAGAGGACCTAGACCCTGACGTAGAACAAGAGGACCTAGACCCTGACGTAGAGCCA